>NC_133437.1:8398464-8435964 GCF_011762505.2 Arvicanthis niloticus
GTTAGGATAAATAAAGAACTAATAAAAATCATTCAAAAAGGAAACAAATTACAAATAGGTCATGAGTTTAATAAGGCAGTTCTCAATATGTACAATGGCTAAGAAATACCTATAACCTATTAATGTGTTCAACATTTTTAGGAATTAGGAAAATGAAAATCAAAACTGGGCTTTTCTCTTAGCCTAGTTAGAATGGCTATGTTCAAGAAAACAACTGGCAAAAATGTTAATGAAGATCTAGAAAAACAAGAATTCATTGTTGGTGGAATTATATGTTAGTACAGCCACTCTGGAAATCAGTGTAGAAAATTCTCGAAATGCTAAAATTAAATGTACCCCATTACCTAGCTATCCTGCTCCTTGGCGTATACATGCCCCAAAGAGTCAACATCCTAATCTACAACTGTATTCATCACTGCTCCATTCACAGTAGCTAACAAATAGAAACAGCATAATTGACCTTCAAATGGATAATAAAAAGGTGATACATACGAAGGATAGCACTATATTGAGCTGTATACAAAGGTGAAATTATAAAATATGTAGGTAAATGGAAATCATCCAGTGTATTATACTGAGTGAGACAACCCTGACTTGACAAGAGAATACTACATGTTGTTTATTGTTTGTGTTTATTAGGTCCAAATCTTTAGACCTTAGTATATAACTTGTGAAGAACAGAATGAATCAAAACTGAGGGCTGGGGAACTTTATCTAGAAAGGGATAGGAAGAAAAACATTGAAAGAGTCTAAGGGAAGATGTTTAAAGAACACTAAATATGACTGCAAATATAGGGAAATACATTTTTTAAAAATGCCTATGCATATAATATATATGTAAGTGTACATGCATGCATATATAAGTGATTTCAATGAAGTTTTACCACTAAAATGATAGTAATCACTCCAATTTAATGCCAGGTATAATACATCTTTCTTTGAATTGTGGTCAAAGAATTTTCAGAGACTCCCAAAACAGTATAAGCTACTCATCTCGCCCTTGGCTACATCCCATAATTTAAAGAAAGTATCCTATTGCTCATGACCCCATAGACTTCGGGCACAGGTCTCAGAATCATTGTAAAACGATGTTAAGGACAAGCAAAAGAAACTTATTCAAAATACTACCATTTTATTTTTAGACTCCATTCAATCATAGGGAGAAACTAAATCCATGTTCCCAGGCTCGAGGAAAGCTGGGGACTTCTCAATAGCTGACAAGCTTCTATTGAAACTGTTGTCTGAGTCCATACATTTCACAACTTCTCCATCTTATTAAAAGGGTCAAGTTAAATTCATGTTCCCAGGCCCAGAAACCTAATTCTACCCTGATTGGTGGAAACTCGCTTGATCAACCCCTTATGCCAAAATATGATTGAACAGTGCTCCAGCTCTCTTGCTCCCCATTTCTTTATGATTTCATCCTTTAAATATGTTCTGCATATTTCAGGGCTCAGGGTTGTAGTTCAGCTCTCAAGTTTGTTCTATGGCCCTGATGGATCAGTAGTGGCTTCCTTACAATAAATTTTTGTCATCTGCATTGACCTGGATTCAAGCAAACCCCATAACAGAACTAACATGAAAGCCTTCTCCCCGAGGACAAGTTCTATAGCATGATATGCAATCTGCTAAGGGAGTAAGATGCACACATGTGTATTCAGCTATAAAGCTTATGAAGTATAGTGATCTGTGTGCAAAGTAAACCCCAGGTAAAATAGTGCTATTTATAGCTTGTGCATAAACAACAACCTGATTGGCCTTCAGGTTTACTCAAAGAAAGGAGTTTCTACATGAACTGTAAACCCACCCAATGAGTTGTGGCTTGAGGTCATAAATCCTTGAAAAGAACCTACTACTGTCACATTCCTGAGCCAGTATAATTCTGTTTTATTCTAAATGCTTATTCTTACAGCCAAAGATATGTGTAGTTCTCATTTCTCACCAGAGAAGCTTATTTTTGCAAAAGGTAATTATATAAAGATTCAGTTGATCAAAATACAGAAGACTATTGAAAGTGTGGTATCCAGGCCCAGTAATGCATTAAAAAAAATAAAATAAACAAACAAATACCAACGGCAACAACAACAAAATCCCAACCCCCTACACCAAGCTTAGAGAACATCATGGAAGAAGGGCCAAAGGATGTAAAAGCCAGAGGCTCTCTATGTCTGCTGCAAGAGTGTTTTGTATATACAACATGAAGCCGTGTCTATGAAACCTTAACAGTGTAATCACCTAAATAAGATCTGCGCAATGTCAACATCAGTTGACATCCCAACACGAGTGAGAGAGAGCTCAGAGGGCCCCACCTCCAGTTGAAAAACTACAGGCTTATTGTGATAGCTACTAAGAGAGAGATAATCTATCAGTTATGGAGATATTGCCCCCTGATAAGTTACTCAACCCAAGTGTTCATACCTCAACATATTTAAGTAACATGAGATGGAATTTTCAGAAATTTTCACTTATATACATATATTTGTGTAGTTATACACATTTATTAATAATTCAATATGAAGAGAACCTGAAGCTGAGAGTTGGAAGAACATGGGAGGAGTTGGAAGAGAGAATAGGTATGGAAATGGTGTAATACAGGACTCATATATGAAATTCTGAAAACATAGTAAGATGAATTTTATAATAAAGGTGTCATTGAATCGTGGACATCAGTCCTGCCTGTTAGCAATTTAAATGCAGTCTGCTGGGGCTATGTCTTATAGTGTGATCTATCTCTTTCCATTAACAGAATCATCATGTGATTTCCATGGATGTTTAAAATACTGCACCTGTAGGGAGGGAAAGAAATGCATTCAATCCCAGGTTTTCAAACCATTTTGCTCCTGAATCTACTATCATTTGTAAGGGTGTTGTTAGTTCTCACATATACAAAGATTTTATGTACTTCATAATCATCCTGAATGCTTGGTTTCATGATGAGTTTCCCACAAGACTGGTCTAGGGTATGGGGATGTTCACTCAGCACTCAGTCCTGGGTCACTCATAGGTTTTGTCTTCATTGCCTTCTGTTTGACTTCCACCAGACTTTAATTTGTCACATTTTCACTGATTAACAGCACAAATGACCCCGGATTCATTTCCTTACTAATAAATGGAAATAAAACAATGTCTTAGTCCATTTTAAGTTTTGAAGCTAAAGCAGACTTTTTTTTAAATTTTTATTTTATTTACATTATATTTACATTTCAGATTTTATTCCCTTACCCCATTCCCCCCTCCACCCTGGAACCCCTTATCACATCCCCCCTCATCCTGCTTCTATGAGGGTGTGCCCCCACCTGCCCCCCACTCCCACCTCCCCACCCTCGAATTCCTCCCCGATTGGTGTTCAGCCTTCATGGGACCAAAGATCTCCTCTCCCACCTATGCCTGACAAGGCCATCCTCCCCTACATATACAGCTGGAGTCATGGGTCCCTCCCTATGTGCTCCCTATTTGCAGGCTGGTGGTTTAGATCCTGGGGAGCACTGGTTGGTTAGTATTGTTGCTCTCCTCCTGGTGCCACCAACCCTTTCAGCTCCTTCAGTCTTCTAATTCTCCTTTGGGAACCCTTGATCAGATCAATGGTTAGTACAGCAGACATTTTATATACTAGAGAAAAGATTGTACATGATTACCAGAGATTAGCTTCTCTGCAGTCTTTCTGAGCAAACAATGTCAAAGAATTGTATTGTGTGAGGCAACTCTTAAAATTACAGACATGTAAATCCAGAGCCTCAAAACAATGGTGTTGTTTAAAGAGAATTTACAAAATACAGAACAAGTATTTTTTTTGTTAAACTTAGGAGTCAACTTCGAAGTACTGCACATATTCACAGTTTGCACTAAACTTAGTTGGAATTGCTCCTAAATAAAGGAGAAGACTAATGAACTCTATCCAGCCACATATATTCATTTTATTTCTCTCTTTGACCTATTTTCCTGAAAACTTTCTTTTCTTATTCACAGCTGTGCTAGTTTGAAGCATAGACACTTATTAAATATTATGCCTTCAAATTTTCATAAAGAAAATGACTTTTAAGGGGATTTTAGGGACAAGTACAGGTTAATCTCTATGGAGTAATATGATTAGGATTGAAAATTCAGAGTCAATATTTACAGAGACAAACCCAGGGCTTCCTGTTTGCCATCGCATATGCTGCAATCTCATGTATAACCTCATAATACTCAGGACAGTGCCAATGAGTGGATATGATCATTTCTTGTTAGCAGAGGGAAAACTGAGTGTTAGGAAATCAAACTGTTTGACAAAGAACAACTGGCTTCCGATTCCAAGTGCTGTACACCATACTCGTGCTGTATATGTAAATGTATTTTAGTATATTTTATTGAAATATATATATATATATATATATATATATATATATATATATATATGATGGGACAGTCATAATATTATGTTATATAAAGGCTTTGTGGTCTTTGACAGGTTTATCTAAATAAATGATTTTAATATTAAAAACCAAAAGTAACAGAAAAGGCTGTGATTATGATCTAACAAATAAGTATAAACACCCTGTCTATGCTGTTATTTGTTTTGTTTTCTTTAAAGTCGATGGTTTGTGGCTATAGAGAAAGATCAGCTGGCACAATGCTTGTTTATCATTCATGAAGCTCTGGCTTTAATACCCAGCATCACATTCAAAAACAAAAGCAAAAACTCCAAAAGCAAAAGGCCATGGTGGCACAGCCTATGATCACAGCACCTAAAACAGATCAGCAAAATCAAGGGTATCCTTGACTACTAGTGATTTCTAGACCAGGCTGGAATAATTGGATCCTGTTTCAAATGTCACAACTAAAATAGAAAAGATACATCAAAATCCTAACCATCCATTAGCAATACCTTAGAATGGGACAGTCTTAAAAATACAGTTACTGAAATTATAATTAGTTAAAATAAAATCATTGGTGTATGGAATTTCTAATGCAATATAAATGTTGTCTTAGTACAAACATTTTCACAAGAAGACAGGGAGAGTACTCTGGGACACAAATGGCATGACAGGTACGTTCGCAATGCCAGGAGCTACAGAAAAGATCCAGGCTTCCTTTCTTGGATTCAGGGTGATTGAAGCTTTGCTAACACAGCCTTAATTTCTGATTTCTAAAGCCTCCAGAATGCTAGAATGCCACATGTCTGTTTTATATGTCACCCCAGTTTGATACTTTATTAAATTCACTAATCTAAACACTTGAAAATAGATAATTGACTGAATAATAGAAAGAAAGGCAACCAAACTATAGTCAGCCTTCAGTAATAAGAGGTCTATACACAGAGATTCTACATGTGTTAATTCTAATGACTTTGGATGAAAATAATTATTTGCAAAGGGTTGTGTCTGTACTGAGTATGTACAGATTCATATTCTTACTTATCTTCTGAACAATGCAGTGTAGTAATTACTTACATGGTGTTTATGTTAAAAATAACAGCATCTGTATGCTGTATATAAAATACGTACATAAGAAATCTAACATGACGTTAAGTATGTAAGAGCATCTTTGTAGGTATAAAATAATGCCCGAATATCTTATGAAGAAATGTACTTCAATCTACTTTCTTTAGGCTAGGTGGATGCAGGTAGGTTAAAAGGCTAATTTGTGAACCTCAGTATTTTCTAATGCATTACATATGAAGGCACATTGTTGTAATTCAGCCACACCTTGTCTTGTATACATACAGACAGTTCATCATATAACAACAGAACTTGGCAATTACAATAAAGCCCCCAGGGCTTGCAAAGCCTAAAATCATTACTATCTAGCTTTTAAAGAAGTTGTTTCTATGCGTTAGATAACATCAAAGCCAAATTTCCAAATGAATGTGGGTTTTCAAGTCACTAAGAATAAGTCACTGACTTGAACCCAGATTCCTGGCCTGCGATCAACTCTTCTCACTCCTATTATTTCACACGATACATCACATTTCACAGGTTATTGGTAGTAGTAGTTTTTCTATAGTAGTTAATGTATACATTTCTACACGAAAAGCATCAAAGAGGTTTAAGAGCTTACTTGAGATTATATTAGCAAATGAACAGCATTTGCACATGAATCTGAAGGACTCAAAGGTTTTCTGTATTTCCACAGTTTCATTACTGAATATTGAATTCACAGATGAGTTTTACTTTTGACTTTATGTTCTCATGCATGTTTTCTGGAGACTTTACAGATATAAAATTAGCATAACAAAATTCACCTTTGTAAATAGCACCGTTCAATCACTTTTAGCATAGTTATAGAGTTTCCCAAGCCACCATGCCATCTTATTGTAGAATGTCACTTGGGTGGGTAGGTGGGTGGATAATGGGGAAAGGAGATAACATCTGAAATGAAAATAAAATATCTAATAAAGAAGAAAATAAACCAAATCCCACTTAGTTGACAGCCCCCATCTCCTGCAACTGTCAATTTACCATTCAGCATGGGATTCTTTTGGAGACTTGGCATGACACTTAAGTTGTTCCACACAGTAGCATTTGTCCATTCAGTGTCTAATTATATTGATAAATATTTCATGCTGGCTATGCCACATTTAATTATCTCTTGACTGTGCTGTTTAATGTCTTAGCTGCTATTGGTTAAGTTTTCTATGAATATTTGAATACTGACTATAGAGATACTCCCAAACCTGAAACTTTTTAGATTTCTGCTGTCAATTGTTATTTTCCCTAAAATTGCCTTCTCTTAACTAGTAATTGATTTTTCTAAATATTTGGTTCTTTTATCCTGTATCTGAGATAGTGTAACTTTACATTACAAGAGTCAGTTTCCCTTCTTCAGCTGATATTTATTCTCATCGCCAGCTTTCAGGAAAGCATTGTTATGGTGAGTGTGTCTGCATCACATAAACACTTCTGAAACAAAGAGAATCTTTGCAAACATCGTCTAAAACTTACTCTTTTTATCTTTTAATTTACTGGCATATGTTTATATTTCACAGTGGAGTCTTCACAACCTTTCTTGAATTAGTTTTTTATTTTTAATTTCCATGATACTCCATTTTCTGCCTAAGTATTTTTTTTAATTAGCATGTATTCATTGTGCAAATGAATGGGTTTAGGTATGACATTTTATACATATGAATAAGATATATATGTGTATTTACATATTATATATGTCCTAATTTTGTGTAGTATTTATGATATTTGCCATTATGAATTAAAAGGCTGATAAAAGTTAAAGACTTGAAAAATGCCTGAGATCTTTTCAGCAAGCAAGGCAGACAGAAAAGGGTATTCATAGGCAGAGGGGCAAAGTTGAACGCACTGGTAAATTGACTCAGAATCTGATGACAGACAGCAAAGTAAGAACTAAACCCATAAATATGCTCAAGAAAAACATAGCCATGAATCTCTGTGAGATTGATTATGGAATGTTGACAGGCATGGGAAAAATAAGAACCCTTATACATTGGCGAAATATTAGAATAATGAACAACTTTGGAAAGTATTTTGTCAATTCCCTTTTTTTGTAATGTTAGAATTACCATGTGACAAAGATTACATTTCTAGATACATAGTCACAATTGCTTCAAAAAGTGCAATGAGAAGAAAGAGAGAAGTTGAGTTGGGAAAGACTAGGGGACAGATTAGTATGTGCAAGAAAAAAGGTCAAGTCGAGGGCCATAAAATGGATAGGTCTTATTTTGCAGACAAAGGGATGCTCTGATTACATAAACTTTTCAAATCCCAGGCATAGAATCCAATGCCCTGCTGCTTGCTTATTTACCCGTGTAGAAGGCACAACAACCAGGTGTGCTTCTCAGATGCTCATTTGGATATAGACCCCAGAGAGTTATACACAATCAAACATATACATCTGATATTCCTGATTTCTTGAAATTCAGAGCATGAGGAATTAACCATGAGACCTGGCATTTCAGGTGCACTGGCAATCTTAGAGGTCGAATTGGCTCAGCTTGTGCTTTTGCCTGTGCAAGTGTGTGTGTGTGTGTGTGTGTGTGTGTGTGTGTGTGTGTGTGTGTTTGGAAACTTCTAATTTATTGTCTGTTGAGGCATACAAAATTGAAATGGTCAGATACCCATAGGGAAGCACTAAACTCAACAATGTAAAGGTGAATGAAGTTGATGATTCCACAACTAGCTGATAACTTACCATATTTAAGAATTCAACAGCCAGAATGTTCACCTAAGAATTATGCTATAAATATAAGTGTGTGTGAAGTACACCTGCTCTTATATCCTCTTTGTGATAAGTAACAAAATATAAAGCATATGAAACCCCGGATCATTCCATGCCTACGAGGTAACTTACAAATGACTATTGTGGGCTTGTTTTTGAAAATGTTACAAAAATATATTTCTTATCCTACAACTTTTCAGTTATTCCAAAATAATTCTGTCACAATGTTGTAAGTGATGTATATTTTTAAGCACTGAAAGTAGGCAATAGGCCTGATGTATAAATTTACAACTGTATTTATAGGATGCTTAAATTTCCTACACTCTATTCTATTAGCTTGAATGAAGTACTACAACTTCTTGCCTTTTAATTTGTCACTTCTGAACTAATACAACATATTTTCTACTCAATCCTAAGTCAACATTCTCTCCAGGAAAAATAACAAAAAATAGAACTTCTCTGCTATAGTTTTATAATATCTATAACATCTAAGAATGAATATTTGATGCCTTAACACATCCAGATATACAAAGACACAGTGGTACTGAGTTATTTTCTTTAGGAAAATGCTCACAAAGAGAAACAACATAACAAGAGACTCTAAAACATGGTGGAATTCCCAAAAGAAATGTGTGTTAAATCATTGCTGGGTTTATATTGTCTGTGCTCCCATTTCGCTTTGTCCTACCTTTTCTGGAGTTTGTAGTATCTCTGTCTCTCTCTCCCTCTCCTTTTCCCTCTCACTCTTTCTCTCTCTCTTTCTCTCTCTTCCTCTATCTTATACTCACTTCATCTATAATCTAAATCCTGTTTAATGGTGTATCCTCTATTTTAATATTCCTTTTAGTCACTCATACTCAACAAGTTTGAGAAGACTAACATTTCCAAACTGCCCAAACGTATATAAATAGCATGTGTTCCTTCATGAACTTCTTATAATAATATTCAGTAAAAACAAATAAAAAAAATTTTTAAAAAATTAAAGTTTATATGGTAGCTGATTCTAAAGAAGAATATTGAGAGAAATTTAAATACAAAAAGACATTTGCTTATAGGGCCCCTCCCACCATCCCCTTCCCACCTTGATCAGGAAAAAGAACACAAGAGAACTGGCTTAATATGGTTGGCGGTCCACCAGCCAGTATGGCAGAACTGTACTCATCCTGTTGATGATTCATGTTGCAGAGACACTTATTTTCATGTGTGTCCCAGAATGTAAACATATACTTGAACACATACATGTTCTTACTATGAGGAATTTGGGAGGAGAGGGGGATGAATATTGTCATTTAATTATAAGATTTTTAAAATACTCAGTAATGGTTGTCTATCATCTACAAATCGGTTGATAGCAGAATGATTTCAGGGTAGTGGTGGCAACTATGATAAATAAGGAGTGATAGTGAAGAATACCTAAGAAGCTATTTATGAGATACTAAAATTTTCACTTGAAAGCATCTGAAAAATATGGAAACATGAAATTTATTTTTATATAAGAAAAAGGTGCTTTCTTCCAAATAAACTACCTTGTCATGGCCACATTATCTGTCCCAGAAATCAACACTTTTTTTTTTGCCACAACTCATCTGACTCTGATTTCTTCCCTTTCTTTCCCTAACAACTCTTAAATTTGCTTCTTTTCTCCCTCACTTGGGTATATATCTACCTAACAAAGGTTGATAGACTCTAGTATTTAACACATTTCCACTAAATTTTACAAATAAAGTCATAATATTTTAAGACTGAAAAAAATGGTATTTCTTGTGTTTTAAAATAAGTTAATTGAACTAAGAAAAATTCTGAAAATGAGAAGCAGCTTTTATATTTCAAAGATGTAATAAAATGCTCACTTTCAGTTTCTGGGAGATTCTCAATATAACTATAATGAATGGCCATATTATAAATATTTAAAGTATTTTAAATCTAATTTTTCTGACTTGTTGAACTGATGTATCCATGCTATTGGATCAAGAAAAGATGTTTTGTTTTATTTAAATTACTAGATAACATTGATGCTAAAGCCACTGCTGCTTCTTAAAATGCATCAGCTAGGACCTCAGCAAGGTACCACTTTCTAAATTGCTATGGGTAACAGAAAGACAATCAAAGGCATCATCCTAAATTGACTTTTACATTGCAAAAAATTTACTGATCTAAAAATTTACCAAAAGGAGCCCAGCACATCTGCCCCTATAGAAATGATTTGTGCATAGTAAGTGTTGATCTGCATAACGACATGACGGTTGCAAGTGCTGATTACCAAATCTGAATCATCATTACTTAGCAAAGTTCTATAAATACACATGGCACCATGTAATAGATTCAGCTGCACTAAATTAATGACAAAGTCCTCATCCCAAGGAGCTTGGGGTCTAAAACCGAAGGATGGCACAAAATACAAATATGCAAAAAATACAGAGTTCAAAGAACATTGTCAGTGAAATAGTTTCAGTGGAAGATTTTTTATGATTTGAGGCCAATGATGAATTAAAGATCTACATAAAACTTTATTTTTAGATTCCTCATGCTCCAAGGTGAGCTGGGCTAAAAGATCACCTCATGAGTTCTTGGGAGTTTGAGTGTCTGAAGATCATATATGTTCTTCATTTTTTATACTTAAGAATGATAAAATCAGTATATCTAAATTGAGGTTTTTACCCCTTCACAATGTTCACATTTTTACAATCTGCTCTTGCTTTACAAGAATGTGACACTTTCTCAGTGGCCACTCATGAAATTTTAGAGATTCTTTATGATCGCTCTCTTCCCTTACCAAACACTGAGTCCTCAGTACAAACATATTTTAGTGACTGAGGATATGGCCAAGTCTCTATTTTCATCTACTCTGTTTTATACTAATAGTAACTATTTTAGCTTAACCAGTCAGTAGATATTGCTTTCTGTTTTCTTTCTACCTTCTCTATTAGTTTACATCTAGGCAAGAAACATATGTATACAACATTCCAAATATTCCAGAGGAATTAAATTTGTTCTTGATGTATATATCAACATTCAATAAAATTGTCCTTTCTTATGGATAGTTTTTTTTTCTGACATTTCATTAAATATTCTCCCCCTACACCACCCAGAACACAGGGTTTACTTCCCTGATATCAACCCTTTATTCCTCAATTTAAGCCATAAACTGTTCCTGTACTCCAGAGGTGTATTTATGTTCCTCCTGGTGTGTGACTATTGAAAAGGTGATCTGTTATGCCCTAGCATGAGGCTTGTTACCAAAGGATGATGTTTCTCCTATCCTTGGATGGAGATACAATACTCATTTCTAGAAATGCCTTCATTCTCTCTTCTGGCTCTGGAGAGGCTTGACTAAATCAGAGCAAGAGTTTTTATTTTGTTTTGACTCTGATGTCTCTCTTTGTAATTGAGACTGACTGGAAGTCATAGACATCTTCCTAGGACATTCCATGAGTATTAGGTTGACAAGAGTGAACTACCGCTGAGGCTACTGGATACTAATTTTATTTGTATATGTTCTTAGTCAAACTACTTCTAAGGTTTGACCAATCAATGTGGTAGACTAGCATGGTAGTTATTCATTTTTACATAAACAAATTTAGAGCTGTTTTTAAAATATGTATCATAATTTTACCGGGCGGTGGTGGCGCACGCCTTTAATCCCAGCACTTGGGAGGCAGAGGCAGGCGGATTTCTGAGTTTGAGGCCAGCATGGTCTACAGAGTGAGTTCCAGGACAGCCAGGGCTACACAGAGAAACCCTGTCTTGAAAAACCAAAAAAAAAAAAAAAAAAAAAAAAAAAAAAAGTTCAAGGCCAGCCTGGTCTACAGAGTGAGCTCCAGGACAGCCAGGATTACACAGAGAAACCCTGTCTCGAAAAATCAAAAAAAAAGAAAAAAAAAGAATTTTACTGCTAGTGACTTGAATATTTTACTTAAAAGATCAGTAAAAACATTAAGTTCTAGGAGAATGGAGTAGTATATACCTTCCACATTCTGATTATATCTCTGTAGGTGTATTATGGTGCTAGTAATTTAAGCAGAGGCAATATGATCATTTTTCCATAGCACTAAAATAAGTATTCTTGTGACAGAAGATTAGAATACCTTGACCCAAAGTTCCTCTTCTTTCTTGACTAATTTCAAATGATTAGAGCACTATATCAGACCTGGGGTACATACTATAAACACAGCAATCAGGACACTAATGCCTGCAAGAAACTAGGGTACTTAATGCAATCTTAGTGCTTGGAGTAATGGCCTAGCTTTATCCCAGACAGAGGATGTGTACTGTAGTCTCTGCCCTCAGGAGAATTGCAATCTCAGAATTGTGGCAGGATGATTAAAAATGATCAAGTTAAAGATTAAGCAAACCTGGGCTACATAGAAAATGATGGTACAGCCTGAGCTATAAACCAAGACCATCTCTCAAGAAATAAAAATAGAAATAAAAAATGTAACAACCAATCAGAATACTCCATGAGGCAATTCACTGTGAGGCCAAATCCCATATAGAGATTGGTTTTGTAAGACTACTGTAACAATAAAAACAAAACATGAATTGAGTTAATTAAAATAGTGAATGGTTATGCTCTTTCAGTTGTGGAAGGTATAATTTCGACATCAAGGTTTCAATAAAACTATCTTTCTTTGAAGTATCACGGGAAGAAATTGCCTCATTTGTCACCCATGTTTTTTTGCTTTGATATTCCTATATTTGTCTATTTAAAAGCTAATTGGAAGCCTAACTCCCAATTTGTTGAGAGGTGGAACTTAGGTGATAAAAGTGACAGTTTACAAAACAAATTGCTGTCCTCACCATATACCAAATAAGCCAGTAGCCTGATTTCGGGCTTAACATCTTACTGAACTATAAGTCATAATTTTATGTTCATTATAAATTATTTGTATCCAATACTCATTCCACTGATGTCTTAGTCGAGTTAGATCTACTGGATGATATTCTGGCAATCATTAGTGACTTTTATATCTTATTACTCTTCTGTGTTCATACCATCATCCTCTTATGAAGTGGGGTGTTTTGAATATGCTAGGCACAGGGAGAGGCATTATTAGGAGGTATGACCTTATTGGAATAGGTGTGGCCTTGTTGGAGGAAGTGTGTCACTGTGGAAGTGGTCAATGAGACTCTGCTTCTAAACATGTGGGAGCCAGTCAACACCTAGAAGCCTCAAGATGGAGATGTAGAATTCTCAGTTCCTCCTACACAATGCCTGTCTAGAGGCTGCCATGCTCCCTGGACTTAACCTCTGAAAACTGTAAGGCAGCCCCAAGTAAACAGTGTCTTTATAAGAGTTGCATTGGTCATGGTGTCTGTTCACAGCACTAAAACCCTGACTAATACATGAATATTCCAGTTACACCGAATCCTGACTCCACCAACTTTGATATTGTTTCATCCTAATACATATTTACATCTGCAACTGATCTATGTTGTAGATAATATAAGTAATACTTTAATATACTAGCAGAAGTTAGGAACTCTGCACATCATTTTTCTTGGGACAAAAGGAAAACGTTAATTCATGACAAGTGATAGCAGCTATTGCTTTGTCTTTGTGGCAGGACATGTCACTGAATGCCTTGCTCTTCAAGTTGAAAAGGATAATTGTTCTGGTGGAGCACCACCATTTCAGGCAGGTGATTAAGGACATGAGAGAGAAGCCTTAAAGTTAAGAAAAGCAAAAAATATTACTATTGCCCATGAACCCGGAGAGTGAAACAGTGACCATTTCTAACGAATATCATTTTATCCATAATTGTCTCTTGTATCTGAGTGAAAGTATCTTGTCAATGGATACTCTCTAGCTCTGCCAGGTCAGAAGTGATTAACATTAACAACAGGACCTAGCTGGGGAAGAGGTGGTCCAAATTGTATTTCATTTTGTTTATGAATCAATTTGTTCTTTTAAATTTCACAAGAGGGAACAACTGTGTGGATTTGTTTTACTCTAATGGAAATTATCTGCTTAACAAGATGAGGAAATTATGTAATTTTGATGAATGAAATGAAGCAATATATTCCTCAGTTTTACAAGATTAAAATTGATCCTGAGCACAACACAGACCTTCCAGCTGAAACCCAAAACCAAAAAGGTCTCTGGCTAAGTGGAAATACTATCACAGAAAAAATACAAAGAACACATGGTTAGAGTCAGACAAATCTTCCTTGCAATGCAGTCTTAATGGGGATAACTGCCATATGATCTCTTTCAAGTCACTAAATCTTTCCAAATATCAAATATCAAACGTTATATAATTTTAAAAGATTTCTTGTGATGATTCAGTTTAGTAAATGCATGTAGGTATATTGTCTGGTAATTTAAATTCAGTATTTTTTCATGAACGTTATTATGGCTGTGAGAAATTTTTGCCAAAAATCATCTGAAGTAAAATTAGAAAAATCTAAAATATGATGAATTATTAAAGATATTGTGGGAGAATAACACATTCTATCTATAATTCTCATTCTTGGGACTCTCTTGAGGCAGGAGAGTTAAGTCCCAGACCAGTCTAGGTATACCACCGAGTGATTTAAAAAAAAGAAAGAAAGAAAGAAAGAAAAGAAACAAAATAATATATATTACCAATCTTAAGAAATATTTAGTAAATAATGTTATTTTCTTAGTTATATAATTTTATGCTGTTCAATAATTAAGTTTCCTTCTAGAGATAAGACTATTCTACTGTACCTCTAAGCATCCTTTCCAAGATTTTCTAGAAACGTCTTCCTGTCCTTGCAGCTCAGTGGTGGAGAGATTTGAATGAATCAGTAAAGCAGGCAGCTTCCAGTTCATTCATTTAAGCGTAGCAGCTGAAGTTGACCTTTCTTATGATCTCAGATCTAGACCATGAATTCTCTGACATTCAGCTGATGTTCTCTCTGATATTCATCTGTGTATGTTGTTACTTCTATTTTCAAAATATTCATTTTTTGTTTTTTGTTTTTCATATGTGCAATTATTCAAAATATTAACCATTCTTTTCCTATGCATATGCATGTGTGTATTCATATACATGCTTAAGAATATATATGTGCATACACACACATATGATTTTATCCTCTTCTATGATGTCAAAGTACACTGATACCCATCAAACTTACTTCAGTGACTATCTTGCCCCTTAAATCACTCCCTCTTCAGTTAGGAAAGTTGGAGGATTGTGAACAATGGGAGTTTATCTACACTGCCTTGCCATGGTATGTGGTGTTTACAGTAATATGGATGATTGTTTAAGTTCCATTAAAATTCATTTGTCAGAAAACTAGGCTACAATGTAATATAATTTAAGTGTGCGGTTTGGGGAAATGGTACAATTATGGCTATAAAGGTCTCGTGAATGGTGTTAGTATGCATGTAAGAGAGTACCTGAGTAGTCAAATGTCCCATACGAAGATATAATGAAAGGGAAAACATCTGTAACTTAGAAAGAAACCTCCCTAGATACCAAATTTGCCTAAGCCTTGATTTTAAATTTTTTTTGTGTCCAGAAATCTGTTAATTCATTAATGGTGTTTTAAAACATCTATTTATTATGCTTTGCAGCTATTAATCAGAGTATTAGAGATATTAGGTAGCTGTCATTACAAATCATGGAGAAACAGTGTTTTGGCTTTTGATTTGAGCTTAGTCATTACCTTACAGAACTTATCTTAATTTTTTTTTCCAGGCAAGATAAACACTACTGCTTCCCTTCTGCAGATGCCAGAGGATGCACTCGTTACACCTTCTAGCTTAGCATCTTGTGTTGTTAGTGTTGTCCCTGGAAAATGCTATAGACATAGTGCAGGCAGAAACTGCTTTAGTCATTGATATATTCCCAGAACCTTAGACAGTATTTGGCAAATAATCAACACTTAATAAATATTTGTTAAAAGAGTGTTATGTAGACGTACTGCAAAGTAGCCTTTGGCCAAAGTGATGATCACAGTATTAGAAAATCTGTGTGGTTTTTTTCCCTTGAGAACAGTTCACATTGATTTATCTTGAACTGTTATGCAAGCTGTAACTAAAAACAACTGTGCTTGACACTGACTATAAAAATACCACTGTACAGACTGTGTTTTAAGAACCCAGTATTGAAGCTCAAATCATTTATAGTGATGTCCATATGAAATTCGCTGTACCTACATTCACTAAGTGTTGAAAGATTTGTTTTTTACAATTTTCCTACAGATTTCTCCTTCAGATGCTACTGCAAACGCTTCACTTTCTCGGTCCCTGCTGTTCCTAAACGCCCTCAAATCAGATTGTGTCATCGTCCACCTGATTGCAGGATTGGGCAGTGGCCCATGAGTCATCCATTGGGTCATTCAGCATAAACATTCAATTATTCTCTAACTTCATGTAGGTACAAGTGAGGGTTAGTGTGACCCACAGGGGCTGATCACATCTAAGTTTTAAAGTTTCAAGTAAAAAAAAAAATTACATTTTTTTTATCACTGTTCTAAAACATGGAAGGAACAGATTTTGAATTCCAGGTATTTCTTGATATATGAATTAGTTATTTCATTAGCTATGTTTCTTCCGAAACTGGTGCTCCCTTTGTCATCAAAGATACTAAATTGTTGCCGTGGAAGAGACACCAAGTATGTGAATATTGTACATGCACACTGCTACGTTTTATGTATAAAATTTGTCAGTGGTCTTAGTAAATAGTTGTATTATCATATATCATATTATTTTGTTCACCATTAAAAATAATTACATGGGGATCCTTAAAACATTCTCAAAAAAGTAGTGTGACTAACAATTAGGATGGTTGCAGAGATTAGAAACTCTGGGACTATGGTTGTAAGTGGACTGCTCTAATTCATTTCTAGATCCCTAGTCAACAAAAAGGAGTGGAGATCAACCCACTAAAGTGGTAAGTGAATATACCTAAATTCTTAAAGGCTAGGAACCCATGTCCACAGTGAACAGCTCGTATAGATAGATGCTAAGATAGAACCCAAACTGGATGAGGTTTAAAAAGCAAACAGCTACATTGACACATCATTTTCTTGAACTTCCAGCATCCATACCTCAGAGAACATAAAACTGTGTTCCTAAATATCCAGGCTTGAGATGTTTGGTGGCAGCCACCCTAGGAGACTACAGCGGCTTTGCTTTACTCCTGACTTGGATACTGCTTTATCCTGAATGCATCATTTGTCACAAAAAGAAAAATAAAACTACATGCACTATTAGGTTCATTGTGAAATAATTAAATAATATTGATGGACCAATTAAACATTTTTAAGCTCTATCTGATACTGATACTAAGCTACAAATGTATTTCCCCTTAAATACAAAGCTTTGTAGATCTATTTTAAGCAATACTAGATTTCTCTCACTTTGGAATATAAATCAGAACAGAGGGATCGAATAGAGGCATTTCGAGCTTCAACAAAAACTCTCCATGATTCCTATCAAGTTACCCCACCTCTCAGAATCCCCATTTCTAGTTTTACAAAATAGATATTAAACAACTATAAGATAGTCACTTAAAGGACTGGAGGAGAATTCTGAGTTCTGGAGTGTGGCCACATCAATAGTGTGTTGATATAGTGGAAATATTCCTGGTTTGGAGTCTTCCTTGTATACAACATATGGGAGTTCTATCTAAATATTCCTGTGAAGCCACCTTTATTTCTCAAAAAACAAGGCAATAGTCATAGTACAGCCAAGCTTTAGTAGGGCCTCAACATGTGACAAAGCAGTATCACCATGATGCTGCACAGAGTAAATTATACTTCATAATTCGCTTTTTCTAATCATTATGAACCCAATATAACTGAGGTCCAAAGTAGGGTTGTCAAATTTGATTTGTCCAAATATGAAATGGGATATATTTTTATTAAAACACATTTATTGCTTATCTGTAATTTAATACCTGGCTATCTTTTATTTTCTTCCAGCAGCAGAAGCTCAGAGAGGCTAATTTGTTGCCAAAAGTTACATACGAGACAGATTTTAAACCCTTCCATTTCACCCACAGAGGTAGGAACTTTATCCTTATGGTTAAGTTGGTTACATGTGATTTTAAAGAAAGACCATTTGGCTAGGAGGGAAGAAATTAAGCTAGGAATTAGTCTAGCTGATAATTGGAATAGATTCATAGATTGCACTGATTGTAAATAAGGTCAAGGCAAATGCTCCTGGAAAGCTTCGGCTCTGACTGGGACCATAGGGCCCTAATTAGTTGGGCAATCTGCTTTGACATCAGGAGCAGAACAAAGCTTTAAAGCAAAGTTGTGGGGTTTTTTATATATATAGTTAAAAATATCTTTATTTTTTCCTTGTATTGGAAAACATTTCCTGAATTGGAAATGATGCTGCAGCTGAAATAGCTGCATACTAATTAGAAAATATTTGTTAGGGAATCTCCTTGCTGAGGGGTGTTATTTACAAGGCCGTGCCTATGGTTCACGGAGAACCAAAGCTGAATCTGTCCTCTCTGGGGCGCAGGTTATTTCTAATCTAATCTGTTTCCTTCAGCCTGTGTAATGCATAAGCAAGCCTTGCTATCCTGCACAGCAATCTAGGAGCTCGGGTAATTAGACTAACTACAAGGGATGAATATTATCCAAACTTCTCTGTTTTCATCCTAACAGAAACAAGAAGAGCCAAAGAGCGGACAGAGATCCAAAAAAGGATATTTTGTAAGAGGGAAAAAAATAGTTTATCCACTGAATTTATACTTTGTCTTTTTATCATACAAAAGCAATTTGTTTATTTATTTTTAGGAAGACCAGGGGGTAGGTTGGCAAATATAGTCACCCACCTGCTGAGCGCATTTAGATTTAAATAAATGAAAGAGAACAGAGGAGCTAAATCAAGCTTAAAATATTATATAAATTAAAGCAATATGTGAATAAGATGTCCAAACCAAGGGAATTGAAAACCATCACAAATTGATTCTCTGGATGATACAGATCACAAGTTTAAAAATAAACAAACAATAGCAACAAAGAAAACACATTTGAAGAAACATCTAACTTCACTGCTAAACGTGTTAATAAAAAAACCAAAAGCCAAAACAAAACAAAAACAGGAAAAAAAACAAAAAACAAAAATCCCTAAGCTCCTTTTTAATGTATCTAAATGGAGTCCCTGATTTGACACCAGCCTCTAACACAGAAAAAAACATCAGCAACAAAACAAAACAAATATAGCTTAATATTCTGACCTTGGATGTCAATAGGTATTATGAGTAGCTGGTGAGATGGCTTATAGGGAAAGAACAGTTAAGGGACAAGGCTAAATTCTGCAGGATACACATGAAGGTTTACGACAATCCTTGATTTCAAAAGCAAAGAATCTTCCAGTCTCTTCTGGCCTGTTCAGGCAGCGATGCACAAACATACATGCAAGGAAAACATCCATATACACAAAGTGAAATAATTCATTCTTTAATAAAGCCTTTTAAAATAAAAATAGAGCCACTCATATCACCTCATTCTTACTCTCCTGAAGAGGGGCTACAATTGTCTAATGTTTGGATTACAAACTGCGTTTGGCTAAGATAGCAGACTTCCTCGAGCTGGCCTTCTCTGACTCCCTAGCATCATTTCAGGCTCTCTCATGCCTTTATTCTTTATGCCCCCTCTCTAGCCTGAATGTGGTTTGCCTAGAATGTTGTTCTTTCTTCCTTAGGAGAACACTGCTGCCTGTTTCCTTTTCCTCTTTGTTATGTTGCTGTTTGAATAGCCATCTCTTCTTTCTAAAGCCCATCTTGGTTATTCAACATCGGGATCCTTCTTTTCTTTATTCATTACAAGGATCTGCTTCTCCCCTTCAGCGTGCTTTCCTATTTGCCATCTTCTTATGCATTAGTCGCATTTACCAGATGACAAACTAGGGAAAAACTTTGTATAGGAAAATTCCAGAAACATGCTAATTCTCAATTCCCAGGACCTTATATCATTTATTCCATGTAGCTAGGTTTCAATAGCCAACAGCTAAACAAAAAAAGCAAAGAATATTTGTGGTTGGCCTACTAGTCTACAAAACACACCTTTGGTTGGTTTGCATTTGTTTGTTTGTTTGTTTGTTTGTTTACATTTTGTTTTCAGACAGTCTTGTACTGGCTGGCTTTGAATCACACATGGCAATCCTCTGCCTCCCAGGTGCTTTGATTCTGCCAATATGCGATCTCCCTATTCTGAAAATCTGTCTTTCTAATAGGTTTTCAGCACTGGCCAGAGAGAATACACTGGAAAGCATCATTATCAACTCACACGATTTCTAACTCATAGAATCTGAGAATGAAGAGCAGAGAGGTAGGAGAATGTGTTCTACACACCCATGTCAGTCCTCATAGTAAGCTGCACATGTATGAAGTGGAGAGGGCTGTGAAATGACAGAAAATACACAATCCCTCGATTTATATGTTAAAGTTGGAGTTCCTTTCTGACCAGCAATAAACAAATGATGAAAAATTTTATGAAATTCAGAGTACTCTGAAATAAAGATAATGATTTTGTATATTTTTAAAAATATATTTGATGATAATGTTGTGAGTGGGTATGCATTTGATGAGTATAAATAGTCCAGAGTAAGAGGACTGGAAGTATAACTAGAGACCTTAGCGTCAAGTGGATACACACAGGGGAATTGGCCACAGGGAGGTTGGAAAGAAGCCTGAAGAGTTGTTGGATACAAATGTATAATCAGTCCTATCAAAATCCATGGAGTGTTTCCAAAAGTAGAACAAAAACAATGTGTGAAAATGTTAAGGTAGTTAAAATCCATAACAGATTGACAGGTGAATATAGTATCAGTATTTTGTTCCACTGTCAGTAAAAATTAATTTTGGAAGGCAGGATATCATCATTCTCACGGAAGTGTCACCTAAGCATTGTTTTAATTGCATGCATTTATCATTTATGTGCTTTCTATACATAAACATCCATACATATATGCACACACATGGGCATGCATGCCATAGATGTCAGACATTGTCTACTGAGGGACTGAACTCAGGTTATCCATCTCAGCAGCAAGTAACTTTACCCACTGAGCCATCTCACTGACCCTTATTATTGCTTTCAAATGTACAATAATAAAATCACTTCTGTTTTCAAGTGTGTGCAAATTGTATTTTTACCATTCCTCATGTCTATTTTCTCTTTCTTCTTTCCATCTCCTTACACAAGCATACAGATGGATAAGCATGTGCATGTGCATCCATACAGTCTTTCTCAATTAAATGCAGACGAATGCCCTTAAGAACTCTATGTCCAGTGTTTTCTTCTCAGTCTTAAACAAGGATGTGCACTCTACCCATATATATTCAGTATAGTACTCAAAGTTCTTGCTAGAACAATAAGATAGAAAAAAGAGATCAAGGGGATACAAATTGGCAAAGAAGAAATAAAGGTATCTGTAAATGATATGGTAGTATACGTGTGACCCCAAACATTCTACTAGAGAACTTCTACGGCTGATAAACAACATCAGCAAAGTGACTGGATACAAAATTAACTCAAATAAATCAGTAGTCTTCTTTTATACAAATAATAAACAGGTAGAGAAAAAATTAGGGAAACAACTTCCTTCATAATAGACACGAATAATATAAAATATCTTTTTTTTATTGGATATTATATTTACATTTCAGATTTTATCCTCTTACCCCATTCCCCCACTACCCAGGAACCCCCTATCCCATCCCCCCTCTTCCTGCTTCTATGAGGATGTACCCCCACCTACCCCCCACTTCCACCTCCCCACCCACAAATTCCCCCCCCCACTCAGTGTTCAGCCTTCATGGGACCAAGGATCTCCTCTCACACCTATGCCTGACAAGGCCATCCTCTCCAACATGTACAGATGGAGTCATGGGTCCCTCCCTATGTGTTCCCAGGCTGGTGCTTTAGACCCTGGGGAGCTCTGGTTGGTTGGTATTGTTGCTCTCCTCATGGGGCCGCAGACCCTTTCAGCTCCTTCAGTTTTCTCTCTAACTCCTCCATTGGGAACCCCTTGATCAGATCAATGGTTAGCTGTGAGCATCTGCCTCTGAATATGTCAGACTCTGGCAGACCTCTAAGGAGACAGCTATATCAGGCTCTTGTCAGCATAGACTTCAGGACATCCACATCAGCATCTTCCTTTGGTGACTGCACATGGGATGGATAAGCAGGTGGAATGGTCTCCAGATGGCCCTCCTTCAGTTTCTGTCCCACACTTTGTCTCCATATTCACCCCCTTGAGTATTTTGTTACTCCTTCTAAGTAGGACCAAGGCATCCAGAGGACTAATATCCAACGTATACAAAGAACTCAAGAAATTAGACTCCAGACAACCAAATAACCCTATTTAAAAAGGGGGATACAGAGCTAAACAAAGAATTCTCAACTGAGGAAACTTGAATGGCCTAGAAGCACCTTAAGAAATGTTCAACATCCTAGTCATCAGGGAAATGCAAATGAAAACAACCCTGAGATACCACCTCATACCAGTCAGAATGGCTAAAATCAAAAACTCAGGTGATAGTAGATGCTGGCAAGGATGTGGAAAAAAGAGGAACACTCCTCTATTGTTAGTGGGATTGCAAGCTGGTATAACCTCTCTGGAAATCAGTCTGGTGGTTCCTCAGAAAATTGGACATAGCATTACCTGAGGACCCAGCTATACCACTCCTGGGCATATACCCAGAAGGTCCTCCAACATATAACAAGGACATATGCTCCACTATGTTCGTAGCAGCCTTATTTATAATAGTCAGAAGCTGGAAAAAAAAAAAAAAACAGATGTCCTTCAGTAGAGGAATGATTACAAAAATGTGGTACATTTACACAATGGAGTATTACTCAGCTATAAAAATAATGAATTTGAGAAATTCTTAGGTAAATGGATGGAACACATATGGTATTTACTCACTGATAAATGGATATTAGCCCCCAAACTTGAAATAGCCAAGATTCAACTCACAGATCACATGAAGCTCATGAAGAAGGAAGACCAGTATAAAATATCTTGAGGTAACTAACTAAATAAGGGAAAGATCTGTATGACAGTACTTCAAGTATCTCAAGAAAGAAATTGAAGAAGATCTCAGAAAATGGAGAGATCTCTCATGTTCATGGATTGGCAGAAGTAACATACAAAAATGGCCATCCGACCAAAAGAAATCTACAGATTCAATGCAATCCCTATCAAAATGCCAACGCAATTCTTCAAAGACATGGAAGGAGCAATTCGCAAATTCATCCAGGAAGGCATAAAATCCAGAATAGTGAACCGAATTCTTAAAAATATCCTATAAAAAATAAAAAATAAATAAAAAGTAAAAGAACTTCTAGGGGAATCATCATCCCTGACCTCAAGCTTTACTACAAAGCAATAGTGATAAAAAACTGCATGGTATTTGTACAGAGACAGACACGTTAATCAATGGAATAAAATTGAAGACCCAGAAATAAAATCATACAATTACAGACACTTGATCTTTGACAAAGAAACCCAAAATATACAACAGAAAAAAAGAAAACAACTTCAATAAATTGTGCTGGTCTAACTGGCAGTCGGCCTGCAGAAAAATGAAAATAGACCCATATTTGTCACCTTGCACAAAGCTCAAGTCCAAGTGGATCAAGGACCTCAACCTAAACCCAGATACACTAATAGAAGAGAATCTAATAGAAGAGAAAGTGGGAAAGAGCCTTGAACTCACTGATTGGCATGGGGGAAATAGAAGAGAATCTAATAGAAGAGAAAGTGGGAAAGAGCCTTGAACTCTCTGATTGGCATGGGGGAAATTTCCTAAACAGAAATCAAACGGCTCACACGCTAAGATCAAGAATTGATCAAGGGGACCTCGTGAAACTTAAACTCAAACTTAAATGAGTGTTTTCTTTGAATAAACATCTAATGTAACATGGTAATGTTTTACAAGAAATACCAACATTTCCTGAACAGCTTCGACTGGCTTTTTACTTCAGGAACTGATGAATCAAGATATATCATTCTCTGTCTGTCTCTGTCTCTGTCTCTATGTCTCTGTCGCTGTATCTCTCTCTTTCCCTCTCTTTTTCTCTTTCATTCTCCCTCCTTCCTACCCTCCTTCTCTTTCTTCTTTCTACCTTCCTCTCTGTCTTTCTTTTTGTCTCTTTATGATTACATCCATACTGAAGAAGTTCTGTGATTGAATAAATTCAGACAATGGGATTTCATTTGCATCTAAAATACCATGTATCAAGAAGCACAAGCTATTTTAGTTTCCATGATGGGTGTGATAATCTAGCTTCTGTGGAGAGGGATCTACTGGGATTATCAAACTTTCCAGGAGCCAAAGTGTGGAACATACGAAATTCTTCAAAGAAAGACGGATACTATTACTGTTAACCCAAAGAAAGAAAGAATTTGGGAGAAAGATAGCAAAACATAGCAAAGATGACCATAAAAATGAATGCTTTTGTTTCATGCATCACTTTAATTGTCTGTATTTATTGTTTTCTCTTTGTGTTTATATGAATTGTACTCAAAGCTTTAGAATAGAAAAGATCATTTCTTCTCATGTATGTCCTACAGTTTTGGCAGCATGGTGAATAGATATGATGGCTTTTATATATAAATACCCTCTAAAAGAACTTTTTAATTGGATATTTTCTTTATTTACATTTCAAATGTTATCCTCTTTCCCTGCCCCAGAAACCCCTTTTCCCATCCCCCCTCCCCTGCTTCTATGAGGGTGTTACTCCAAGCCCTCATTAAACTTTTCTTTTTGTAGAGTTCTCATCGAAGTTGTAACATTTTTCCTTTCTATCTAAGTATGTTGCACTTTTTACTTACCAATATATATACCTGAGGATTGACAGAGAATCTCAATGCCAGCTTTCCAAGTCTTCAGAAAACCCACAACAAGCAGATGTCAGCAAATTTCTTCTACAAGGGTGAGATATAAAATACTATTGGTGTTTTGGGTCATATAATTTCAGATACAACTACTGAACCAATTTGTAGCACCAAAGAGCAACCATCAAATATATATATATATATATATATATATATATATATATATATATATATATATATATATATATATTGAGAAGGCTAGGCTGACTCTTTAACAGGCTTCAAATAGGCAGTTCAGGAAATGAGGCCTAAATCACTGTACCTAAGAACTGGACAAGTCTAGACCTCAGAAGCTGCCCAAACATCTGGGCTGAGGCAAGGACAATAAGTCAACAGTAGTTTCCAGACTTCCTCAGCTACTTCATCAGCAACAGTTTCCAGACCTCCCCAGCAACAGTTTCCAGCCGCCATGGATGGCCTGATAATGGAATGTTCCTAGAGATAGAGCAAAATAAAGATCACCTACCCTGGAATCCCCTAATGTGCTTTAAATAAGGCCTGTGAACTCACTTGGTTGTCTCTCTATCTTGGTAATGGGAGACCCCAGCATGCTTGATTTCTGAAGAATAAAACACTGTTTGCATTTACATACTATTTGAGTCAGAGGTATAATTCTTTGGCAAATCATGGACAGTTACAAAATGCATAAGCATGGTTGTTTTGCAACAAAACTTGCTTATTATGACAACTGGTATGTCAGGATTGATGAGAAGTGTGTTGTCCGCTGACCGCTAGCCATCTTTTCTGCCCTTCCCCTAAAACAAGTCTGAGTTCAACAATGTATACCAAGTTTATGACAAATATGAGGTTAACTGTGTCATTATTTTTCCTGTTTGTAATCCTTAACAAAGCTTTGTGATCATCTCAATGAAACACAGGCTTAGAAGATGAGAGGTAGAGACAAAACATAACAATCAGTAGTACTGCTCCATTCTAGAACATGAGCGCATCCTTATACAAATCTGCTGTGTGTTTCTAGTCTTTAGTTATATTTGTACTAAATTCTCATATTAATGCTATAAAAATCCTGATTATGATGTATTCTAGACTGTTTATATATAAACATGTGGTGGCTAGAATAGGAATTTCCCCCAGAGACTCAGGTGTTTGAATGTTTGTTTTATAGGGAATGGAACTACTAAGAATTGTGGCCTAGTTGTACTGGGTGTGGCCTTGTTGAAGGACGTGTGTCATTGTGTGGGTGGGCTTTGAGGACTTCTATTCTCAGTCTACATTCAGTGTGAAACAGTCTCTTTCTGCTACCTACAAATCAAGATGTAGAACTCTCAGCTCTTTCCTCCAGACCATATCTGGCTGCATGTCATCATGTTTCCTTCCATGATGATAATATACTGAACCTCTGAACTATAAACCAGACCCAATTAAATGTTGTCCTTTATAAGAGTTCCTGTGGCCATGCTATGTCTTCACAGCAATAGAAACCCTAACTGAGATAATACATAAAACTCAAGACCTGCTATTACTCATTTTAGTTAAAAAGAAAATCAAGTTTAATTTTTGACATGATAATAACCATAAATCAGTGTTTTCTCAGTCATCATCAGAGAACCTTACTGTTGCTGTAAATGGGAACAAATTCAATTGACCTACAATAAGTAGAGTGAGAGACTTTGGAACACTCATCTTAAATGGAATGCCTTCATCAAATCACTTCCTTCACTCCTTAAGAAGCCACGTAGGAGAGGAAAGAGAAAGATTATAAGAACAAGAGTGGATGGATGACTCCATAATAGCAGTGTCTTTCAGACACAAAAGGACAGGCACACATATCTACTAACAGAATGTGTGGCAGCATTCACAGCTCCTGCACAGGTTCAAGCAAGTCAAGATTCCAGTTCTGAGATGGGAAATGGGTAGGAACTCCATCACTAATCAAGAAGCTACTTTCAATTGACAACTGGTTAAAAACCAAAAAAATTAATTTTGTCCAATGGATTCTTACAGAGTATATAAATTATACTTAAGTGTGGGGTGATATCCAGCAGTAGATGACCAACACAAAATGAACTCAACAACATTTTTGTAGATTATTTTGTCCACACATTAATCCATTTGGGAATTTATTTTTACTTTTTTATCTACTGGTCCCTTGCTTGTAAATAGTGGTTTTCAATTATATTTTATTGGTTCTGTTTGTGTGTGCATGGATGTGTTTTGTTGTTGCTTTCGATTATTTTTTGTTTTATTTATTGATTTATTTTGAACTGTTTGTTTTCTAAAGAGAGAGAAAGAGGTATGGAATTGAGAGGGTAGAGGTGTGGGAAGAATCTGGGAGAATATAGGGAAGAAGAAATAGTAATCAAAATATATTTTAATGGGTCTTCAATAAAAAGTCAAAATAAATTAAAATTTCAGTTTTTTCAGACAACCACTTCTACAAATATGTTCATACAATTAGGTATACTTTTATATTTAATCAAGGAACGAGAGAAGAAAATAAAAAGACTTGACAAGAAGGAAAAGGCCAGAATATGCTCATGTATCTCCATCAGTTTAAGTTAGTATTTTTTTGCCACTGTGTCGAGACATTTCATTAAGGTAGTCAAGCCCTAGTAAAGGCATTGATGTTGGTGCCCAGGGGCTGATGCTACAAGGCTCCTAAACATCTTGGTTAAAAAGATTTGAATCATAAGGTTGATATAGAAAATTTCCACCTCTGCATATTTTGCACTTTAAGGTTGTTTTTCTCAACCAAACAGAAGCAAACAGATGCCTGTGGTATATGATCATGGCTGTGGAAAGCTGCTAATCATAGGTATGAAAACAGACTCGTACAAGTAAATACCTGGAGCCATCAAAGTGCCTCCTCTACTGAGCTCACTTAAGAAGGATGAATGACGAAGACACTCCAATATCTTCAATAGTCCACAGAGAGTTAGAAACCTTGAGTCATTTTCTGGGTTGTCTGCACTTTTCTTTTTAACTGAATAACTTACTTAGTCACTAGAGTGATTGCTTGAACCAAAATAAAGAAAAAGAAAAGAAAGTGCTTGACAGTTTTTTTTTCTGCTTAAAACCTTTAAATTTGCCAGATTTTAGTGGGACAGGAGACATTCCTGGCCCATTCTCTTCTCACACCGTTCTATGTACATGTCATTCCACATTGGTTAATAATGTATATATTCTGCTAACAAAGATGACAGGCAATATTCCCATTCTATAGCAGTGGAGATTGTAGACATTTTTCTGTAGTAGAACATTCCTGTCCTTGTTGGACGTCTCTCTTGTGTCCTTTGCAAGTCATTTGTAATGTCTCCTTTCTCTTTAATATAGGAGCCACTGAATAGAAGTATGTGGGGTCTCCATGTGTTCTGGTAAAATGTTTCCATTTTATGTACCTGTTTTCTGTATCAGAGATTTTGCAGTCTCACATGAAACTGGACAGTGTGAACTCCATTCATGCAATACCAAACCTGAACCAAACTTTGCTCTCAGAAAGATTCTGTGAAAAAGGTAGCAGGTGATTCTCTTTGACTACATATTCCATTTATAAAAACCTATGTGGTGCACAAAAATCCTTGGGAATGGAGATCAGGACTAGTATCATCTGGTACAATTTTTAAATCTACTTATTTAGATATTAGCTAGTTGTATAGGAGTCAAGTTAGTTCTATTCATCAGTTGTTAATTTTCATTGTTGATGAGTGCAAATACATGTTGTCATTTTGATTGCATTTATTTTTAGTTTATGTGAATTAAGTGTATGTGTATGTTTGGTGTTGTGTGTGCATGTATGTGCATGTCTGTATGTTTTCCAATTGTTTTCTTTGAGGGTCTACTTTTAATCTGTGTGCAACTATGGGCATATTCAGTCTGTTCTTAACTGCATCATAGAACTTTGAGGTGTCTGTTCTCCTAACTTTAATGCCTTACCTGTTCTTTACAAGATATATATGATAATGGATTCTGATGTTATGAAGCAGCAAATTTCAAGACACCCTTTAATAATTTTGGGATAAATGCATGCAAGTATATTAAACTAAACTAAACAATGTCACGGTTTTTGTAGAGTGACAACAGTGTACACTTGAATGCACATGGCCACATCTTCACTAATATTTTGTTACTTAAATCTTTCCAGGATAAAAAAATAAATTGTCACTTTGTTGCTTTAATAATCACTTTCTAGTTGCTTTTGGGCATATTCCTATGTTTGTTAGTGATTTCCCTAATTTTGTTTTATATGTAATGTTCATGTTCATTGCATTGTTTAAATTTTTCCATTGTATTAAGTCACCAAATAAAAAAATTGTTGTATATTCAATGTGACCAATAATGTATCTAGGAGTTCTTAATCTTTCAAACATATTGTTTTTGCACTTTGCAAATACCCTTCCTTGATATATTTTTACATATTTACTTGTTTATTTATAATTATTTTGACATAGGATTTATGTTGTTTTTCAAAATTATGAAATACTTTTAAGCATCCATAATAGTACCGGTTAATTTCTCTACAAAGTTTCTGAAAAAAAATTTTTTTTAATTATTAGTATTACCTGCATGTAAGATTTTATGTCCATGTGCTATAGTTGCCTTTTTAGGCCTGAAAAGAGCATCACTGCTCTGGTTGGTGAAGTTACAGGACAGTAAGCTACTGTTACATATGTTGAGAATCAAATGTGAGTCCTCTGAAAGAACCTTAAGTGTGTTAATGCTAGCTCATCTTTGTAGCCCTATTTTTTGTACACATTTTCTCTTAATTTAATAGGTCTTTAATCATATTGAGTACAGCTATAAACGTAGGGTTAACAGTATATTGTATGTTGCTCCACAAGATGTGCCACCGCCCTCCTCCCTACATAGTCTGTGAACAAATTATCTTTGTGTTGAATTAAATCATATATTGAATTTTCTAGTGTATATTAATTTACTATGAGTGCTCTCTTTTGAAGCATTAATTCATTTGTAGATTTCGTGCTAATATATAACATTTATTATAGTGACCAGGTAGTTTATCTTTCTGTCTTGTTGGGAAAAAATCTACATTCATTATTTTTATGAAATAAAATAATAAATAACATAAAAATGACATTTGAGTGCTATTATTATCTATAAAGTTTTAGGTGTTTTATAAAAAAATCCAATTGTAAATAAAAGTAGTCTTTGTTGAATGTATACATTTATTTCATAGAATTGACCTTTTTTAATATCGGGTTTTCCTATAAAAAATTAAATTCTTCTTTATATATTGAGGCCATATTTATATACACAGGTTCAAGGTTTATTTGATGTTTTCATTACTATCCTAATCTAAATTTTAAGCATATAATTTAAAAATTGTATTCCTTTTACTTGGGTTATATGGCTCAAAATTAAGCGTGTCATTATTATTATTATTAACAATATTGATTATGTATATTAATTATAATTGTATGTTAACTATATAATACATATTAACTATATTTTCTCTTTTATGTTTCTTTTATATATAAAATATTTAAATAAGCATGTTATAAAATGTATACCACAAGTTTCCAGACATTTCTAAATGTTATGATTTGATTTTTTATACTTTTTGCCTTACATTTAGAAATTATAGTTAACAGATAATATGGGATCTTCTCATTCATTGAGATTCACATTATATTTTAGCACACTCAATTATAGGTTGTTAGTGACTGTCTCTTCCACCTATAATTTGTTTTGTGTCACATCAGTAATAAGAAGACTTTATACAGACACACAGACATATTAGGTCTTGCCATGCTCCATATAGTCACCAAACACTCCTCGAGAGAATGTGAGCCATTTCTTCTAGAAACACAGGACATAGTTCTTAAAAGACTCTGGTCACATTTTCATCAATTGATCAATACAGAAGCTAAAGATACCTTCCTGTGTACACTGGTGTTTACTAACAGTGCCCTCAGACCAATAGGACTGTTTCCCACTTGATCAGAACTAATCTACATGAAGAGCATCCCAGCTGTTTTTTTTCCTGATGAACAGCAAACAGTACTTCAGCGCTGTGCTTGAGAGCATTTTATACAGGGGAATCAACAAGATGTATAGGCATAGGAAAATGTAGTGTTCAAGATTATCAAAAAAAGAGCCAAGTGTGGGACTACACTCCTTTAATGTCAGTGCTGGTGAGCAGAGGGAGGTAGATCTCTGTGGGTTCAGAGCTAGCCCTTTTACATAATGGAGCAAGCCATGCAGAGATACATAGTGAACCTGATTTCAAAATGAGGAGGAGGAGGACTTAAAAAGACACAGGCTTGTGATATTGGAGCTGATGTAACAAGAAAAAGTGAAACCTCTATGGAAATCAAGGGTATGAGTACACTCAGCTCTTTACTTATGTGCACATATTTATAAATAACCATGAACATGTGAGTATGACTGGAGTATTAAAAATAATATTTAGTAAATAAGTTCACAAGTATAGGATCTATATGCAAGAAGGATCAGATCACACAGATAGACAAAGGTAATTATTCTCTGTCTCTGTGTCTCTGAGTATCTGTCTTTGTCTCTCTCTTACACACACACACACACACACACACACACACACACAGAGAGAGGTAAAAATTTACTCTCACTTTAATAATAAAATTTTCCAAGTTGTTTGTGGGATATCTTCCTTCAGGAAGCAGAGTGGACAAACCTGATCTGCTTCATGGTAGAGGTTTTTGTGTTTGCCCTAAAGGCTCAGCAGTAGTATCTGTAATAGGGAGCTTTAAGATAAAGAAGGCAGGCTTAGGTCTAGCCACTAGATAACTAGGAGAGAAGACCTGATATTCAGATGTTAATGTTCAGATATTAAGAAAGGGGTATTTGTTACAACCACAAATTGAGATGCCAGTGGTATGAATTTAGTTTCAAGGATGAAAGCAAAGAGGAGATGTGAGCACTTTCGGTGATTATTGAATCACTTGAAGGACATGGGTTTTTTTGTTTTTGTTTTTGTTTGTTTGTTTGTTTTTTGCCCAGGCAACAAAATATGGTGTCTCAACTCTTGTACCTTATGCTTTCTACATAAAAGGTGAGCTAGGCAGCTAGGTACAGTGTATATGTAGATTCAGAGCCAAATATTGAGTCCTGCTGTGAGTTGTTAGAATGGCTTGCTGCTTCTGGATGGAGCTCAGAGAGACTTTTGTTTTGTGCTTCTTGTGTCCAACTTCATGGAACATTTGTGCCTGTATCATTCCTTCAAACTTTACTTCTTCAGTGACTCAACATGATAGTGACGATGACCAGGAACAATTTTTAGCTAGTACTGATGACAATTCTTATTTGTTGAGACCAAGCAATTTAGTTTAAGTCTGCACAAACCACGTGGTCTGAATCATTTTATTTTCTGAAGACAATGAAGATGTGGGTTAGAGAATCATAGTCTCTGACGTGGGCTATGCAATGTAGCATCTGTGTAATGCTGTTCTTGTTTCCCAGAGTGATTTCAGTGAATTACATTGCTAAAATATCTTCTCTTTTTTTTCAAAACAAAACCAAACATATTTCTTTGAAATTATATTTTTAGTATATTTTCTTCTTAATATAGCTATTGGAAAGTTTAATTATTTATGATGACTTGGGTCAATAGTGAATTTGTATAAATTGCTACAGTATCTATCCATGGCAAATACTATGTATTTCCCTAGTTACTTATTTTTTTCCTCCAAAAATATAGCTTTCACTTAGCTTAATTAAATTAGGTTTGTGGAACAAGGACTTCTGTTTTGCACAGTTCTTTTTATTAGAGTTGCCTCACCAATTATATTGCCAGGCAAAATACCACTGTCTTGAGATTTTTGTCTTCACAATGAATATATTTTTTGAAATTAATTTAACTATCATCAGAAACAGCAGTAATAATTGCTTCTGAAGCATTGCTTCATTTCTGGCTAGATTCAGTTTTAACTCTCTCTGCAATCACTGTAAATCCGTAACCCATCCCACCACCTTTGCACAACTCAGGGAAGCATAAATCCTCTGAAGGCAGAATGGTCAGATTTTATGAACATAGTCATCTTTACAAATGCACCTTTAGCTGCCATGGGGAAGGACATAGTGACCTGAATCTTGAGAAAGGAGTATTTGTTGAAACCACAAATTGAAATGCCAGTGGTATGAATTTAGTATCAAGGATGAACGGAGAGAGGACATGAACACTTTTTCAGTGTGTATGGAATCACTTAAGGGCTGTGTTTTTGCCTAGGCAACAAAACATGATGTCTCAACTCCTTTAGCTTATGCTTTCTGTAGTATCATTTGCTCCATCTTTGAGACGTTCCTAAAGCTTGTGTGAAAAAAATTAACATTTATTTTGGTGGTTAAACCCTGCTTTAAAAAAAAAAAATCTCTGAATCAAGTTGAGTATTTGTATGTTCCTCTCAGTACAAGCAATCATGATAATTTAAATTCTGAATTCACAGAACTGGACCTTGCAAACGACAGGGTTTGGAGTTTGTAGCAGCAGCAGCAGCAACTGGGAGGACCTGATTTTATCCGATTTGTAGCTTGATTTCATCCAGCAAGACATACTTAAGCATAAAGACCTAAAAGTGGTAGGTGTTGTATTGAAATAGCACCACACTTTCAGAGCAGTGAGGCATAAGGCAATCCTGAACACTTTGCGTTCCCTAACATGACATTATTCCAGCATGACACACAATCCAAAGCTTTTGCAATTACAGCTGTGACCCCAAATTAGATTTTAAAACATGTATAAATGTACATGCATTTAAATTTTTTTCCTTCATTTTGTCTTCTAATAGTTTGGAAATGCAAATTTCAGTTGCCTCTTAAAATAACTCTATTCACAAAGAATAGCATCCTCAACTTCTTCTACTTTGACAAAAATCCCTTTAGCTGGAGGCAGACATGAAACTTGGCCTTAGGAATACAGTCAAAGGATACTCTGCATCTCTCCCAGTGAAGCACCATAGTTTACTTGAAATTGCTTATGTCTATGTATTCTCTCTCTCTCTCTCTCTCTCTCTCTCTCTCTCTCTCTCTCTCTCTCTCTCTGTGTGTGTGTGTGTGTGTGTATGTGTGTGTGTGTGTGTGTGTGTGTGTGTGTGTGTGCAAGAGAAAGAGAAAATGTGTATGAAAAACAGGGGGGCTTAAATAAAAATTTTTAAAAATACAATACTGGTAACAACTAACTACTTACTGGTACAGTTCTCACTTCTACTCCTGTGTCACGATTAAGTAACCTCCAGGCTATGAATGGCATGAGCAGCATGGTGGCATTTTCTCTGGGATTCTAGAAGCACTTTTCCCCTCAGAAGGTCTTTATACCACTGGGGGCCCCAGAACCAGGATGAATCTCCTGACTTCGATTTGCCTGGATCCCCACAGTACTGGGTCACAAAAGACTTGGGTCGACACACAGAGTGTTGAAATATGCCTGAGCATGAACATTTCACGGTGCCTATGTCCCATAGCTTCCTGCCTCCCTTGAAAGATTATATAATCACTTATCTTTTCTATTTTTAAAGTAGATTAATTTGATTTAGCAGAAAGAGGACAAGGGGGAAAGAAGGAATTATGGGAGAAAGCCAATATTATTTCTTTCAAAGCAGTTTGGTTTAGAGTCATTTTAATAAGTCTAGAAAATTAGAATTGGGAAAAAAATCAATTGTGATGCTATATGCTAGTTTGGAAGGGAACATAAATCCACACTGGCACGGACTTCCTAGTGCTAGATAATTAGGGCGCCTTTGTTCTCATGTGGAAGAGACAGGGGATTCATTTGTTTCTTAAATCCATTATTATTATTAACAATACTGTGTGTACCCAGAATTCTCGTGGGAATGCAGGAGGCTCATACGGTACATTTATTATGCCTGTAAATATTAGGCATTGCTTCTTGCACTAGTGAATGTAGAGAAGTCATCCATAGAAGCAGTGAGGGGCCAGGGGAGCTTTTGCCTAACCATCCCACTTGTTGAACTTCCGAGTAATTTCCCATTTTGACTTTTTCTCCCAGTGAAGAATTAAAACTCTATCCTCAAAACTTCTCTTAGGATGGTATGACAAATGCACTACAACCTGAGAGTCAATGTAATCTAAACTGGTATTAGTCAAAGATGGAGTTACCAGACAATGATCTTGGAAAACACATTCTTATTTTAAAGAACTGGGAAAAGAATGGAAAAAATTACATTAGAATTTCCAAGTTGTAAGGTAGGTCATGCCTGTAGTAAGAAAAATGAGATTTAGTCAAGCTTGAAGAAAGTTTATATGTTAATGGTCAAAAACTACAAAAATTATGAATGTAGGAAAATTTCTAAAGTCTAACCTTAATTTTGTATAAAATGAAAGTGTATAAATCTACAAATGGGATTATGGGATTTCTGGTGTGTGTGTGTGTGTGTGTGTGTGTGTGTGTGTGTGTGTGTGTGTGTGTTGTAAACTCCCTAGAATAAGAGAAATGCTAAGGAAATGGTAGTTGTTACTGTTTCTTTAATTAGATGTAAAGCATTGAAGAACATTTCCAATTAAGAATTTGGGTCAATGATTAAGAGGTATGGTTTGTAAATTATCTTTAAGAATAAGTGAGGAAAGGGGTCAATTATATGCTTCAAGAGTTTTCTTATGTCATTGACCCAGTATATTCTGTTGCAAGCACCAGTTTGTAGTTAATGAAAATGGGCTGTGTACAAACAGATATCAAATCATACAGAGTACAGTCCATTTCCTGTTTAGAGAACTGTGATGGAATCAGTACATGAGGCACAGTTAGAATCTAGTGTTTCAAAGGTGATGACACCACAATGTGGGGCACCAGTCTTACTGCCTGGGATTCCCCTGGGATGAACTCTGCTTCCCATGGTAGTAGAGTTGCCTAGTAATTGAAACTTCTTTTTTTCCTGACAAATATGTACACATGTGAATGAAATTCCATTTCAAACACAGGGTGTTAAAAAATGATGTTTCTTGTACACACTTTTGGTTAGTAACCTCCTTCCATTCTCAGAGTGAACATGTGCACATTTTACCCAATGTACATTTAGAAAGACATTAGCAATCTCAGTGTGTTTTATAGTGCCTCAATATTCCAATATTCTGGTAAAAGTAGAAATAAGAAGCAAACCACAGGGAGCCATTAAAACTCTCTAGACATTAAAATTATGGAACGTCTGAAAGAGTGAGAGAGCTGGGACTCAGAAGTGGATACTCCCCATCTTGGTGGGAACAGTAATCAACAGTCCCTTTGGCCAAGCCAATTTCCTATGGCTGTGACTAAAAATACTTCCTGGGTTAAAGCCATGACCTTTACTTCTGGTTTCATAAAAATAAGAAAAAAAAAACACTAACTAGATACTATATTTTATTTATTTATTTAAAGAAATCGCCCTTTCAACTATCTTTGGCATAGGTCCTTAGATTCTCCCCTGGTGCTCTCTAGGGAAATTCATGCCTAGATTTATTAAGGTGTACTCAAAACGTAAGAAACCACAGGGATCTTTTATCCCTACAATCCTTGCATCTTGGAATCTGAACCAAATATTGATAGTAGTCAGAAGTGTTACATCATTCCAAAGACACAGAGAGGAGTCTCTATTAGGAACATTGTTTATAGGAATCAAAAGATCATGTTTTTCCACTAGATCCTATGGTGCTTTGAAACAAACTAGGAGCCACTCAAAACATATTCCAAGCTATCTAAGCAACACAGACCTGGCTTAACTCATTTATTCTTATCTATCATCACAATCAAGCATGGATACTTCTGTCTCACAAATTAGTCATGAACATATCACTAACACTAAGAGCAAATAGACTCGCCATATCTTATTATCTGAAGACCATCAAAGTCCTTTATAGTCTTTTGATTTGAATTTAAATGAACCAAGGAAATTGATTATCAACTCATATTGCCTTCTAGAAATAATATAGGCTTTATGCAGTTGAAAATTTTCTGCAGGTTAAATTTTAAAATTATTTCATTTAAATATCCTATACATAATTTTGGCATCATTTTCCTATCTAAACTATCAATTGAAGGAAAATAACTAAGAAAAGTAAAGTAAAGGATCAAAAGATCCATTTTAATCCTCTAAAATCTCTACTTCATTTTACCTTTGGTTAGCAAATCCCCTTTTAAAGTAGCACTGACAAATCATTCATTTAAATTTCAAGACATAACTTCATAAAATGAGGGTCAGGTCCAAAGAATATTGGTGAGATGAAAAGAAAGGGAGATGCTTCTTTCTGGCCACCTTGCATTTCTCTTGCATCATGTTTCATATATCTCATACATCAACACAGATGACCAGGGAAATGGTACTTGTGAATGGAAGATGCCCATTTCAAGGGACAAATAGTATTGTTTTATTTTCACAAATCCTTTTTTCAGGTAACTATGCATACCAGGAGTAAAGTGGTCTTTCCCCACTGGTTCATCTTTCTTGACTTATGTCTTGAAAAAATACACACACACACACACACACACACACACACACACACCACACAAAAGAGAGAGAGAGAGAGAGAGAGAGAGAGAGAGAGAGAGAGAGAGA